>NW_028168404.1:0-7500 GCF_964237585.1 Gallinula chloropus
CCGGGCAGGTACCTCCCAGGTTCCCGGCCCAACGAAAGCCCCCAGACCCAAATGGAGAGGGGCTGCTTGGGGGCCCCCTGGGGCCCCTTCAGGCCAGCTAGGTCTTTGGGTCCTGGCTCCTTCGCTTTGGGAGCAGTCGCTGGACGTTCGGCACGTTGGCCGGAGAGTGCTTCTCGGGCCGCGACCTGCAACCGGGCAGGTACCTCCCAGGTTCCCGGCCCAACGAAAGCCCCCAGACCCAAATGGAGAGGGGCTGCTTGGGGGCCCCCTGGGGCCCCTTCAGGCCAGCTAGGTCTTTGGGTCCTGGCTCCTTCGCTTTGGGAGCAGTCGCTGGACGTTTGGCACGTTGGCCGGAGAGTGCTTCTCGGGCCGCGACCTGCAACCGGGCAGGTACCTCCCAGGTTCCCGGCCCAACGAAAGCCCCCAGACCCAAATGGAGAGGGGCTGCTTGGGGGCCCCCTGGGGCCCCTTCAGGCCAGCTAGGTCTTTGGGTCCTGGCTCCTTCGCTTTGGGAGCAGTCGCTGGACGTTGGGTACGTTGGCCGGAGAGTGCTTCTCGGGCCACGACCTGCAACCGGGCAGGTACCTCCCAGGTTCCCGGCCCAACGAAAGCCCCCAGACCCAAATGGAGAGGGGCTGCTTGGGGGCCCCCTGGGGCCCCTTCAGGCCAGCTAGGTCTTTGGGTCCTGGCTCCTTCGCTTTGGGAGCAGTCGCTGGACGTTCGGCACGTTGGCCGGAGAGTGCTTCTCGGGCCGCGACCTGCAACCGGGCAGGTACCTCCCAGGTTCCCGGCCCAACGAAAGCCCCCAGACCCAAATGGAGAGGGGCTGCTTGGGGGCCCCCTGGGGCCCCTTCAGGCCAGCTAGGTCTTTGGGTCCTGGCTCCTTCGCTTTGGGAGCAGTCGCTGGACGTTTGGCACGTTGGCCGGAGAGTGCTTCTCGGGCCGCGACCTGCAACCGGGCAGGTACCTCCCAGGTTCCCGGCCCAACGAAAGCCCCCAGACCCAAATGGAGAGGGGCTGCTTGGGTGCCCCCTGGGGCCCCTTCAGGCCAGCTAGGTCTTTGGGTCCTGGCTCCTTCGCTTTGGGAGCAGTCGCTGGACGTTTGGCACGTTGGCCGGAGAGTGCTTCTCGGGCCGCGACCTGCAACCGGGCAGGTACCTCCCAGGTTCCCGGCCCAACGAAAGCCCCCAGACCCAAATGGAGAGGGGCTGCTTTGGGGCCCCCTGGGGCCCCTTCAGGCCAGCTAGGTCTTTGGGTCCTGGCTCCTTCGCTTTGGGAGCAGTCGCTGGACGTTCGGCACGTTGGCCGGAGAGTGCTTCTCGGGCCGCGACCTGCAACCGGGCAGGTACCTCCCAGGTTCCCGGCCCAACGAAAGCCCCCAGACCCAAATGGAGAGGGGCTGCTTGGGGGCCCCCTGGGGCCCCTTCAGGCCAGCTAGGTCTTTGGGTCCTGGCTCCTTCGCTTTGGGAGCAGTCGCTGGACGTTTGGCACGTTGGCCGGAGAGTGCTTCTCGGGCCGCGACCTGCAACCGGGCAGGTACCTCCCAGGTTCCCGGCCCAACGAAAGCCCCCAGACCCAAATGGAGAGGGGCTGCTTGGGGGCCCCCTGGGGCCCCTTCAGGCCAGCTAGGTCTTTGGGTCCTGGCTCCTTCGCTTTGGGAGCAGTCGCTGGACGTTTGGCACGTTGGCCGGAGAGTGCTTCTCGGGCCGCGACCTGCAACCGGGCAGGTACCTCCCAGGTTCCCGGCCCAACGAAAGCCCCCAGACCCAAATGGAGAGGGGCTGCTTTGGGGCCCCCTGGGGCCCCTTCAGGCCAGCTAGGTCTTTGGGTCCTGGCTCCTTCGCTTTGGGAGCAGTCGCTGGACGTTTGGCACGTTGGCCGGAGAGTGCTTCTCGGGCCGCGACCTGCAACCGGGCAGGTACCTCCCAGGTTCCCGGCCCAACGAAAGCCCCCAGACCCAAATGGAGAGGGGCTGCTTTGGGGCCCCCTGGGGCCCCTTCAGGCCAGCTAGGTCTTTGGGTCCTGGCTCCTTCGCTTTGGGAGCAGTCGCTGGACGTTTGGCACGTTGGCCGGAGAGTGCTTCTCGGGCCGCGACCTGCAACCGGGCAGGTACCTCCCAGGTTCCCGGCCCAACGAAAGCCCCCAGACCCAAATGGAGAGGGGCTGCTTGGGGGCCCCCTGGGGCCCCTTCAGGCCAGCTAGGTCTTTGGGTCCTGGCTCCTTCGCTTTGGGAGCAGTCGCTGGACGTTCGGCACGTTGGCCGGAGAGTGCTTCTCGGGCCGCGACCTGCAACCGGGCAGGTACCTCCCAGGTTCCCGGCCCAACGAAAGCCCCCAGACCCAAATGGAGAGGGGCTGCTTGGGGGCCCCCTGGGGCCCCTTCAGGCCAGCTAGGTCTTTGGGTCCTGGCTCCTTCGCTTTGGGAGCAGTCGCTGGACGTTTGGCACGTTGGCCGGAGAGTGCTTCTCGGGCCGCGACCTGCAACCGGGCAGGTACCTCCCAGGTTCCCGGCCCAACGAAAGCCCCCAGACCCAAATGGAGAGGGGCTGCTTTGGGGCCCCCTGGGGCCCCTTCAGGCCAGCTAGGTCTTTGGGTCCTGGCTCCTTCGCTTTGGGAGCAGTCGCTGGACGTTTGGCACGTTGGCCGGAGAGTGCTTCTCGGGCCGCGACCTGCAACCGGGCAGGTACCTCCCAGGTTCCCGGCCCAACGAAAGCCCCCAGACCCAAATGGAGAGGGGCTGCTTGGGGGCCCCCTGGGGCCCCTTCAGGCCAGCTACGTCTTTGGGTCCTGGCTCCTTCGCTTTGGGAGCAGTCGCTGGACGTTTGGCACGTTGGCCGGAGAGTGCTTCTTGGGCCGCGACCTGCAACCGGGCAGGTACCTCCCAGGTTCCCGGCCCAACGAAAGCCCCCAGACCCAAATGGAGAGGGGCTGCTTGGGGGCCCCCTGGGGTCCCTTCAGGCCAGCTAGGTCTTTGGTTCCTGGCTCCTTCGCTTTGGGAGCAGTCGCTGGACGTTTGGCACATTGGCCGGAGAGTGCTTCTCGGGCCGCGACCTGCAACCGGGCAGGTACCTCCCAGGTTCCCGGCCCAACGAAAGCCCCCAGACCCAAATGGAGAGGGGCTGCTTGGGGGCCCCCTGGGGCCCCTTCAGGCCAGCTACGTCTTTGGGTCCTGGCTCCTTCACTTTGGGAGCAGTCGCTGGACGTTTGGCACGTTGGCCGGAGAGTGCTTCTCGGGCCGCGACCTGCAACCGGGCAGGTACCTCCCAGGTTCCCGGCCCAACGAAAGCCCCCAGACCCAAATGGAGAGGGGCTGCTTGGGGGCCCCCTGGGGCCCCTTCAGGCCAGCTAGGTCTTTGGGTCCTGGCTCCTTCGCTTTGGGAGCAGTCGCTGGACGTTTGGCACGTTGGCCGGAGAGTGCTTCTCGGGCCGCGACCTGCAACCGGGCAGGTACCTCCCAGGTTCCCGGCCCAACGAAAGCCCCCAGACCCAAATGGAGAGGGGCTGCTTGGGGGCCCCCTGGGGCCCCTTCAGGCCAGCTAGGTCTTTGGGTCCTGGCTCCTTCGCTTTGGGAGCAGTCGCTGGACGTTTGGCACGTTGGCCGGAGAGTGCTTCTCGGGCCGCGACCTGCAACCGGGCAGGTACCTCCCAGGTTCCCGGCCCAACGAAAGCCCCCAGACCCAAATGGAGAGGGGCTGCTTGGGGGCCCCCTGGGGCCCCTTCAGGCCAGCTAGGTCTTTGGGTCCTGGCTCCTTCGCTTTGGGAGCAGTCGCTGGACGTTTGGCACGTTGGCCGGAGAGTGCTTCTCGGGCCGCGACCTGCAACCGGGCAGGTACCTCCCAGGTTCCCGGCCCAACGAAAGCCCCCAGACCCAAATGGAGAGGGGCTGCTTGGGGGCCCCCTGGGGCCCCTTCAGGCCAGCTAGGTCTTTGGGTCCTGGCTCCTTCGCTTTGGGAGCAGTCGCTGGACGTTTGGCACGTTGGCCGGAGAGTGCTTCTCGGGCCGCGACCTGCAACCGGGCAGGTACCTCCCAGGTTCCCGGCCCAACGAAAGCCCCCAGACCCAAATGGAGAGGGGCTGCTTGGGGGCCCCCTGGGGCCCCTTCAGGCCAGCTAGGTCTTTGGGTCCTGGCTCCTTCGCTTTGGGAGCAGTCGCTGGACGTTTGGCACGTTGGCCGGAGAGTGCTTCTCGGGCCGCGACCTGCAACCGGGCAGGTACCTCCCAGGTTCCCGGCCCAACGAAAGCCCCCAGACCCAAATGGAGAGGGGCTGCTTGGGGGCCCCCTGGGGCCCCTTCAGGCCAGCTAGGTCTTTGGGTCCTGGCTCCTTCGCTTTGGGAGCAGTCGCTGGACGTTTGGCACGTTGGCCGGAGAGTGCTTCTCGGGCCGCGACCTGCAACCGGGCAGGTACCTCCCAGGTTCCCGGCCCAACGAAAGCCCCCAGACCCAAATGGAGAGGGGCTGCTTGGGGGCCCCCTGGGGCCCCTTCAGGCCAGCTAGGTCTTTGGGTCCTGGCTCCTTCGCTTTGGGAGCAGTCGCTGGACGTTTGGCACGTTGGCCGGAGAGTGCTTCTCGGGCCGCGACCTGCAACCGGGCAGGTACCTCCCAGGTTCCCGGCCCAACGAAAGCCCCCAGACCCAAATGGAGAGGGGCTGCTTGGGGGCCCCCTGGGGCCCCTTCAGGCCAGCTAGGTCTTTGGGTCCTGGCTCCTTCGCTTTGGGAGCAGTCGCTGGACGTTTGGCACGTTGGCCGGAGAGTGCTTCTCGGGCCGCGACCTGCAACCGGGCAGGTACCTCCCAGGTTCCCGGCCCAACGAAAGCCCCCAGACCCAAATGGAGAGGGGCTGCTTGGGGGCCCCCTGGGGCCCCTTCAGGCCAGCTAGGTCTTTGGGTCCTGGCTCCTTCGCTTTGGGAGCAGTCGCTGGACGTTTGGCACGTTGGCCGGAGAGTGCTTCTCGGGCCGCGACCTGCAACCGGGCAGGTACCTCCCAGGTTCCCGGCCCAACGAAAGCCCCCAGACCCAAATGGAGAGGGGCTGCTTGGGGGCCCCCTGGGGCCCCTTCAGGCCAGCTAGGTCTTTGGGTCCTGGCTCCTTCGCTTTGGGAGCAGTCGCTGGACGTTTGGCACGTTGGCCGGAGAGTGCTTCTCGGGCCGCGACCTGCAACCGGGCAGGTACCTCCCAGGTTCCCGGCCCAACGAAAGCCCCCAGACCCAAATGGAGAGGCCTGGGGCCCCTTCAGGCCAGCTAGGTCTTTGGGTCCTGGCTCCTTCGCTTTGGGAGCAGTCGCTGGACGTTTGGCACGTTGGCCGGAGAGTGCTTCTCGGGCCGCGGCTTCTCGGGCCGCGACCTGCAACCGGGCAGGTACCTCCCAGGTTCCCGGCCCAACGAAAGCCCCCAGACCCAAATGGAGAGGGCCTGCTTGGGGGCCCCCTGGGGCCCCTTCAGGCCAGCTAGGTCTTTGGGTCCTGGCTCCTTCGCTTTGGGAGCAGTCGCTGGACGTTTGGCACGTTGGCCGGAGAGTGCTTCTCGGGCCGCGACCTGCAACCGGGCAGGTACCTCCCAGGTTCCCGGCCCAACGAAAGCCCCCAGACCCAAATGGAGAGGGGCTGCTTGGGGGCCCCCTGGGGCCCCTTCAGGCCAGCTAGGTCTTTGGGTCCTGGCTCCTTCGCTTTGGGAGCAGTCGCTGGACGTTTGGCACGTTGGCCGGAGAGTGCTTCTCGGGCCGCGACCTGCAACCGGGCAGGTACCTCCCAGGTTCCCGGCCCAACGAAAGCCCCCAGACCCAAATGGAGAGGGCTGCTTGGGGGCCCCCTGGGGCCCCTTCAGGCCAGCTAGGTCTTTGGGTCCTGGCTCCTTCGCTTTGGGAGCAGTCGCTGGACGTTCGGCACGTTGGCCGGAGAGTGCTTCTCGGGCCACGACCTGCAACCGGGCAGGTACCTCCCAGGTTCCCGGCCCAACGAAAGCCCCCAGACCCAAATGGAGAGGGGCTGCTTGGGGGCCCCCTGGGGCCCCTTCAGGCCAGCTAGGTCTTTGGGTCCTGGCTCCTTCGCTTTGGGAGCAGTCGCTGGACTTTTGGCACGTTGGCCGGAGAGTGCTTCTCGGGCCGCGACCTGCAACCGGGCAGGTACCTCCCAGGTTCCCGGCCCAACGAAAGCCCCCAGACCCAAATGGAGAGGGGCTGCTTGGGGGCCCCCTGGGGCCCTTCAGGCCAGCTAGGTCTTTGGGTCCTGGCTCCTTCGCTTTGGGAGCAGTCGCTGGACGTTTGGCACGTTGGCCGGAGAGTGCTTCTCGGGCCGCGACCTGCAACCGGGCAGGTACCTCCCAGGTTCCCGGCCCAACGAAAGCCCCCAGACCCAAATGGAGAGGGGCTGCTTGGGGGCCCCCTGGGGCCCCTTCAGGCCAGCTAGGTCTTTGGGTCCTGGCTCCTTCGCTTTGGGAGCAGTCGCTGGACGTTTGGCACGTTGGCCGGAGAGTGCTTCTCGGGCCGCGACCTGCAACCGGGCAGGTACCTCCCAGGTTCCCGGCCCAACGAAAGCCCCCAGACCCAAATGGAGAGGGGCTGCTTGGGGGCCCCCTGGGGCCCCTTCAGGCCAGCTAGGTCTTTGGGTCCTGGCTCCTTCGCTTTGGGAGCAGTCGCTGGACGTTCGGCACGTTGGCCGGAGAGTGCTTCTCGGGCCACGACCTGCAACCGGGCAGGTACCTCCCAGGTTCCCGGCCCAACGAAAGCCCCCAGACCCAAATGGAGAGGGGCTGCTTGGGGGCCCCCTGGGGCCCCTTCAGGCCAGCTAGGTCTTTGGGTCCTGGCTCCTTCGCTTTGGGAGCAGTCGCTGGACTTTTGGCACGTTGGCCGGAGAGTGCTTCTCGGGCCGCGACCTGCAACCGGGCAGGTACCTCCCAGGTTCCCGGCCCAACGAAAGCCCCCAGACCCAAATGGAGAGGGGCTGCTTGGGGGCCCCCTGGGGCCCCTTCAGGCCAGCTAGGTCTTTGGGTCCTGGCTCCTTCGCTTTGGGAGCAGTCGCTGGACGTTCGGCACGTTGGCCGGAGAGTGCTTCTCGGGCCGCGACCTGCAACCGGGCAGGTACCTCCCAGGTTCCCGGCCCAACGAAAGCCCCCAGACCCAAATGGAGAGGGGCTGCTTGGGGGCCCCCTGGGGCCCCTTCAGGCCAGCTAGGTCTTTGGGTCCTGGCTCCTTCGCTTTGGGAGCAGTCGCTGGACGTTTGGCACGTTGGCCGGAGAGTGCTTCTCGGGCCGCGACCTGCAACCGGGCAGGTACCTCCCAGGTTCCCGGCCCAACGAAAGCCCCCAGACCCAAATGGAGAGGGGCTGCTTGGGGGCCCCCTGAGGCCCCTTCAGGCCAGCTAGGTCTTTGGGTCCTGGCTCCTTCGCTTTGGGAGCAGTCGCTGGACGTTCGGCACGTTGGCCGGAGAGTGCTTCTCGGGCCGCGACCTGCAACCGGGCAGGTACCTCCCAGGTTCCCGGCCCAACGAAAGCCCCCAGACCCAAATG
>NW_028168404.1:22500-29052 GCF_964237585.1 Gallinula chloropus
GTTCCCGGCCCAACGAAAGCCCCCAGACCCAAATGGAGAGGGGCTGCTTGGGGGCCCCCTGGGGCCACTTCAGGCCAGCTAGGTCTTTGGGTCCTGGCTCCTTCGCTTTGGGAGCAGTCGCTGGACGTTTGGCACGTTGGCCGGAGAGTGCTTCTCGGGCCGCGACCTGCAACCGGGCAGGTACCTCCCAGGTTCCCGGCCCAACGAAAGCCCCCAGACCCAAATGGAGAGGGGCTGCTTGGGGGCCCCCTGGGGCCCCTTCAGGCCATCTAGGTCTTTGGGTCCTGGCTCCTTCGCTTTGGGAGCAGTCGCTGGACGTTCGGCACGTTGGCCGGAGAGTGCTTTTCGGGCCGCGACCTGCAACCGGGCAGGTACCTCCCAGGTTCCCGGCCCAACGAAAGCCCCCAGACCCAAATGGAGAGGGGCTGCTTGGGGGCCCCCTGGGGCCCCTTCAGGCCAGCTAGGTCTTTGGGTCCTGGCTCCTTCGCTTTGGGAGCAGTCGCTGGACGTTTGGCACGTTGGCCGGAGAGTGCTTCTCGGGCCGCGACCTGCAACCGGGCAGGTACCTCCCAGGTTCCCGGCCCAACGAAAGCCCCCAGACCCAAATGGAGAGGGGCTGCTTGGGGGCCCCCTGGGGCCCCTTCAGGCCAGCTAGGTCTTTGGGTCCTGGCTCCTTCGCTTTGGGAGCAGTCGCTGGACGTTTGGCACGTTGGCCGGAGAGTGCTTCTCGGGCCGCGACCTGCAACCGGGCAGGTACCTCCCAGGTTCCCGGCCCAACGAAAGCCCCCAGACCCAAATGGAGAGGGGCTGCTTGGGGGCCCCCTGGGGCCCCTTCAGGCCAGCTAGGTCTTTGGGTCCTGGCTCCTTCGCTTTGGGAGCAGTCGCTGGACGTTCGGCACGTTGGCCGGAGAGTGCTTCTCGGGCCGCGACCTGCAACCGGGCAGGTACCTCCCAGGTTCCCGGCCCAACAAAAGCCCCCAGACCCAAATGGAGAGGGGCTGCTTGGGGGCCCCCTGGGGCCCCTTCAGGCCAGCTAGGTCTTTGGGTCCTGGCTCCTTCGCTTTGGGGAGCAGTCGCTGGACGTTTGGCACGTTGGCCGGAGAGTGCTTCTCGGGCCGCGACCTGCAACCGGGCAGGTACCTCCCAGGTTCCCGGCCCAACGAAAGCCCCCAGACCCAAATGGAGAGGGGCTGCTTGGGGGCCCCCTGGGGCCCCTTCAGGCCAGCTAGGTCTTTGGGTCCTGGCTCCTTCGCTTTGGGAGCAGTCGCAGGACGTTTGGCACGTTGGCCGGAGAGTGCTTCTCGGGCCGCGACCTGCAACCGGGCAGGTACCTCCCAGGTTCCCGGCCCAACGAAAGCCCCCAGACCCAAATGGAGAGGGGCTGCTTGGGGGCCCCCTGGGGCCCCTTCAGGCCAGCTAGGTCTTTGGGTCCTGGCTCCTTCGCTTTGGGAGCAGTCGCTGGACGTTTGGCACGTTGGCCGGAGAGTGCTTCTCGGGCCGCGACCTGCAACCGGGCAGGTACCTCCCAGGTTCCCGGCCCAACGAAAGCCCCCAGACCCAAATGGAGAGGGGCTGCTTGGGGGCCCCCTGGGGCCCCTTCAGGCCAGCTAGGTCTTTGGGTCCTGGCTCCTTCGCTTTGGGAGCAGTCGCTGGACGTTTGGCACGTTGGCCGGAGAGTGCTTCTCGGGCCGCGACCTGCAACCGGGCAGGTACCTCCCAGGTTCCCGGCCCAACGAAAGCCCCCAGACCCAAATGGAGAGGGGCTGCTTGGGGGCCCCCTGGGGCCCCTTCAGGCCAGCTAGGTCTTTGGGTCCTGGCTCCTTCGCTTTGGGAGCAGTCGCTGGACGTTCGGCACGTTGGCCGGAGAGTGCTTCTCGGGCCGCGACCTGCAACCGGGCAGGTACCTCCCAGGTTCCCGGCCCAACGAAAGCCCCCAGACCCAAATGGAGAGGGGCTGCTTGGGGGCCCCCTGGGGCCCCTTCAGGCCAGCTAGGTCTTTGGGTCCTGGCTCCTTCGCTTTGGGAGCAGTCGCTGGACGTTCGGCACGTTGGCCGGAGAGTGCTTCTCGGGCCGCGACCTGCAACCGGGCAGGTACCTCCCAGGTTCCCGGCCCAACGAAAGCCCCCAGACCCAAATGGAGAGGGGCTGCTTGGGGGCCCCCTGGGCCCCTTCAGGCCAGCTAGGTCTTTGGGTCCTGGCTCCTTCGCTTTGGGAGCAGTCGCAGGACGTTTGGCACGTTGGCCGGAGAGTGCTTCTCGGGCCGCGACCTGCAACCGGGCAGGTACCTCCCAGGTTCCCGGCCCAACGAAAGCCCCCAGACCCAAATGGAGAGGGGCTGCTTGGGGGCCCCCTGGGGCCCCTTCAGGCCAGCTAGGTCTTTGGGTCCTGGCTCCTTCGCTTTGGGAGCAGTCGCTGGACGTTCGGCACGTTGGCCGGAGAGTGCTTCTCGGGCCGCGACCTGCAACCGGGCAGGTACCTCCCAGGTTCCCGGCCCAACGAAAGCCCCCAGACCCAAATGGAGAGGGGCTGCTTGGGGGCCCCCTGGGGCCCCTTCAGGCCAGCTAGGTCTTTGGGTCCTGGCTCCTTCGCTTTGGGAGCAGTCGCTGGACGTTTGGCACGTTGGCCGGAGAGTGCTTCTCGGGCCGCGACCTGCAACCGGGCAGGTACCTCCCAGGTTCCCAGCCCAACGAAAGCCCCCAGACCCAAATGGAGAGGGGCTGCTTGGGGGCCCCCTGGGGCCCCTTCAGGCCAGCTAGGTCTTTGGGTCCTGGCTCCTTCGCTTTGGGAGCAGTCGCTGGACGTTTGGCACGTTGGCCGGAGAGTGCTTCTCGGGCCGCGACCTGCAACCGGGCAGGTACCTCCCAGGTTCCCGGCCCAACGAAAGCCCCCAGACCCAAATGGAGAGGGGCTGCTTGGGGGCCCCCTGGGGCCCCTTCAGGCCAGCTAGGTCTTTGGGTCCTGGCTCCTTCGCTTTGGGAGCAGTCGCAGGACGTTTGGCACGTTGGCCGGAGAGTGCTTCTCGGGCCGCGACCTGCAACCGGGCAGGTACCTCCCAGGTTCCCGGCCCAACGAAAGCCCCCAGACCCAAATGGAGAGGGGCTGCTTGGGGGCCCCCTGGGGCCCCTTCAGGCCAGCTAGGTCTTTGGGTCCTGGCTCCTTCGCTTTGGGAGCAGTCGCTGGACGTTTGGCACGTTGGCCGGAGAGTGCTTCTCGGGCCGCGACCTGCAACCGGGCAGGTACCTCCCAGGTTCCCGGCCCAACGAAAGCCCCCAGACCCAAATGGAGAGGGGCTGCTTGGGGGCCCCCTGGGGCCCCTTCAGGCCAGCTAGGTCTTTGGGTCCTGGCTCCTTCGCTTTGGGAGCAGTCGCTGGACGTTCGGTACGTTGGCCGGAGAGTGCTTCTCGGGCCGCGACCTGCAACCGGGCAGGTACCTCCCAGGTTCCCGGCCCAACAAAAGCCCCCAGACCCAAATGGAGTGGGGCTGCTTGGGGGCCCCCTGGGGCCCCTTCAGGCCAGCTAGGTCTTTGGGTCCTGGCTCCTTCGCTTTGGGAGCAGTCGCTGGACGTTCGGCACGTTGGCCGGAGAGTGCTTCTCGGGCCGCGACCTGCAACCGGGCAGGTACCTCCCAGGTTCCCGGCCCAACGAAAGCCCTAGGACCCAAATGGAGAGGGGCTGCTTGGGGGCCCCCTGGGGCCCCTTCAGGCCAGCTAGGTCTTTGGGTCCTGGCTCCTTCGCTTTGGGAGCAGTCGCTGGACGTTTGGCACGTTGGCCGGAGAGTGCTTCTCGGGCCGCGACCTGCAACCGGGCAGGTACCTCCCAGGTTCCCGGCCCAACGAAAGCCCCCAGACCCAAATGGAGAGGGGCTGCTTGGGGGCCCCCTGGGGCCCCTTCAGGCCAGCTAGGTCTTTGGGTCCTGGCTCCTTCGCTTTGGGAGCAGTCGCTGGACGTTTGGCACGTTGGCCGGAGAGTGCTTCTCGGGCCGCGACCTGCAACCGGGCAGGTACCTCCCAGGTTCCCGGCCCAACGAAAGCCCCCAGACCCAAATGGAGAGGGGCTGCTTGGGGGCCCCCTGGGGCCCCTTCAGGCCAGCTAGGTCTTTGGGTCCTGGCTCCTTCGCTTTGGGAGCAGTCGCTGGACGTTCGGCACGTTGGCCGGAGAGTGCTTCTCGGGCCGCGACCTGCAACCGGGCAGGTACCTCCCAGGTTCCCAGCCCAACGAAAGCCCCCAGACCCAAATGGAGAGGGGCTGCTTGGGGGCCCCCTGGGGCCCCTTCAGGCCAGCTAGGTCTTTGGGTCCTGGCTCCTTCGCTTTGGGAGCAGTCGCTGGACGTTTGGCACGTTGGCCGGAGAGTGCTTCTCGGGCCGCGACCTGCAACCGGGCAGGTACCTCCCAGGTTCCCGGCCCAACGAAAGCCCCCAGACCCAAATGGAGAGGGGCTGCTTGGGGGCCCCCTGGGGCCCCTTCAGGCCAGCTAGGTCTTTGGGTCCTGGCTCCTTCGCTTTGGGAGCAGTCGCTGGACGTTTGGCACGTTGGCCGGAGAGTGCTTCTCGGGCCGCGACCTGCAACCGGGCAGGTACCTCCCAGGTTCCCGGCCCAACGAAAGCCCCCAGACCCAAATGGAGAGGGGCTGCTTGGGGGCCCCCTGGGGCCCCTTCAGGCCAGCTAGGTCTTTGGGTCCTGGCTCCTTCGCTTTGGGAGCAGTCGCTGGACGTTGGGCACGTTGGCCGGAGAGTGCTTCTCGGGCCGCGACCTGCAACCGGGCAGGTACCTCCCAGGTTCCCGGCCCAACGAAAGCCCCCAGACCCAAATGGAGAGGGGCTGCTTGGGGGCCCCCTGGGGCCCCTTCAGGCCAGCTAGGTCTTTGGGTCCTGGCTCCTTCGCTTTGGGAGCAGTCGCTGGACGTTTGGCACGTTGGCCGGAGAGTGCTTCTCGGGCCGCGACCTGCAACCGGGCAGGTACCTCCCAGGTTCCCGGCCCAACGAAAGCCCCCAGACCCAAATGGAGAGGGGCTGCTTGGGGGCCCCCTGGGGCCCCTTCAGGCCAGCTAGGTCTTTGGGTCCTGGCTCCTTCGCTTTGGGAGCAGTCGCTGGACGTTTGGCACGTTGGCCGGAGAGTGCTTCTCGGGCCGCGACCTGCAACCGGGCAGGTACCTCCCAGGTTCCCGGCCCAACGAAAGCTCCCAGACCCAAATGGAGAGGGGCTGCTTGGGGGCCCCCTGGGGCCCCTTCAGGCCAGCTAGGTCTTTGGGTCCTGGCTCCTTCGCTTTGGGAGCAGTCGCTGGACGTTTGGCACGTTGGCCGGAGAGTGCTTCTCGGGCCGCGACCTGCAACCGGGCAGGTACCTCCCAGGTTCCCGGCCCAACGAAAGCCCCCAGACCCAAATGGAGAGGGGCTGCTTGGGGGCCCCCTGGGGCCCCTTCAGGCCAGCTAGGTCTTTGGGTCCTGGCTCCTTCGCTTTGGGAGCAGTCGCTGGACGTTTGGCACGTTGGCCGGAGAGTGCTTCTCGGGCCGCGACCTGCAACCGGGCAGGTACCTCCCAGGTTCCCGGCCCAACGAAAGCCCCCAGACCCAAATGGAGAGGGGCTGCTTGGGGGCCCCCTGGGGCCCCTTCAGGCCAGCTAGGTCTTGGGTCCTGGCTCCTTCGCTTTGGGAGCAGTCGCTGGACGTTCGGCACGTTGGCCGGAGAGTGCTTCTCGGGCCGCGACCTGCAACCGGGCAGGTACCTCCCAGGTTCCCGGCCCAACGAAAGCCCCCAGACCCAAATGGAGAGGGGCTGCTTGGGGGCCCCCTGGGGCCCCTTCAGGCCAGCTAGGTCTTTGGGTCCTGGCTCCTTCGCTTTGGGAGCAGTCGCTGGACGTTTGGCACGTTGGCCGGAGAGTGCTTCTCGGGCCGCGACCTGCAACCGGGCAGGTACCTCCCAGGTTCCCGGCCAAACGAAAGCCCCCAGACCCAAATGGAGAGGGGCTGCTTGGGGGCCCCCTGGGGCCCCTTCAGGCCAGCTAGGTCTTTGGGTCCTGGCTCCTTCGCTTTGGGAGCAGTCGCTGGACGTTCGGTACGTTGGCCGGAGAGTGCTTCTCGGGCCGCGACCTGCAACCGGGCAGGTACCTCCCAGGTTCCCGGCCCAACAAAAGCCCCCAGACCCAAATGCAGTGGGGCTGCTTGGGGGCCCCCTGGGGCCCCTTCAGGCCAGCTAGGTCTTTGGTCCTGGCTCCTTCGCTTTGGGAGCAGTCGCTGGACGTTCGGCACGTTGGCCGGAGAGTGCTTCTCGGGCCGCGACCTGCAACCGGGCAGGTACCTCCCAGGTTCCCGGCCCAACGAAAGCCCCCAGACCCAAATGGAGAGGGGCTGCTTGGGGGCCCCCTGGGGCCCCTTCAGGCCAGCTAGGTCTTTGGGTCCTGGCTCCTTCGCTTTGGGAGCAGTCGCTGGACGTTTGGCACGTTGGCCGGAGAGTGCTTCTCGGGCCGCGACCTGCAACCGGGCAGGTACCTCCCAGGTTCCCGGCCCAACGAAAGCCCCCAGACCCAAATGGAGAGGGGCTGCTTGGGGGCCCCCT
>NW_028168403.1:0-26565 GCF_964237585.1 Gallinula chloropus
ACAAACAAACACCCAGGAAACTCCTACAGCACCCACAAAAAAGACCATAAACGGGGTTTTTTTAAATGAATATGGGTTTTTTTTAATTAATCAGGGTTTTTTTCCTTAATTAACCCCCCCCTAATATAGAAACACCCCCCCCCCCTTCTGAGATCAAGGCCACGTGTAACCCAAAAAGCCCCTAAAAATCCCAGTGCTGGAAACCCCCCCAGTTTGAACCAAAACTTCAGTTATTTGGGAGGGAAAAGAGAGAAAGATAATAAAACATCCCCTTCCCCCCCACAAAAAATTCATACCAACCCCCCCAACCCCCCCAAAATCATCATCCCCCCCCCCAAAACTCCCCCCTCCGGAGCAGCCTCAGCCCCTGGGGGGAGTGGGGTAGAAAAGGGATTTGGATTTCTTCCTCCCCACCCCCCCAGTTTCTTCTTTCCCCCCCCCTTTTACTTCTTCCCCCCCCTTTTTTCTTCCCCCCCTTTTCTTCCCCCCCCCTTTTCTTCCCCCCCCTTTTCTTCCCCCCCCTTTTCTCTCCCCCCCTTTCTCTCCCCCACCTTTTTCTCTCCCCCTCCTTTTCTCTTCCCCTCCACCTTTTTCTCTCCTGCCCTTCTTCTCCCCCCTTTCTTCCCCCCCTTTTCTTCCCCCTTTTCTTCCCCCCTTTTCTTCCCCCCTTTTCTTCCCCCCTTTTCTTCCCCATTTTCTTCCCCCCCTTTTCTTCCCCCCCTTTTCTTCCCCCCTTTTCTTCCCCCCCCCTTTTCTTCCCCCCTTTTCTTCCCCCCTTTTCTTCCCCCCCTTTTCTTCCCCCCCTTTTCTTCCCCCCATTTTCTTCCCCCCCCTTTTCTTCCCCCCCCTTTTCTTCCCCCCCCTTTTCTTCCCCCCCCTTTTCTTCCCCCCCCTTTTCTTCCCCCCTTTTCTTCCCCCCCTTTTCTTCCCCCCTTTTCTTCCCCCCCCTTTTCTTCACCCCCGTTTCTTCCCCCCCCTTTCTTCCCCCCCTTTTCTTCACCCCCCTTTCCCCTACCCCCCCTTCTCACCCCTTTTCCTAGCCCCCTCTTTCTATACCCCTGTTCCTCTCCCCCTTCCCCCCCTTTCTCCCCCCTTTCCCCCCTTCTTTTCCCCTTCCCCCCGTTCCCCCCACCCCCCAATCACTGTCCCGCTCCCCCCAGAGAGCTTCCAGGCGGGGGGGCAGCTCCCAGCAGCGCTGCAGGTCCGGCTGATCCACCTCTTTGGGGCCGTCCTCTCGGGATCCAAGGTACTGCTGGGACGGGGGGGGGCTGGGGGGGGACACAGGGGGGGCTCGGGGTCACCCCCCCAGGGAACAGCCCCCGGGGTTTGGCTGGTGGCTTTATTTCAACCCCTAAAGCTCCAGCCCGAGCTGGGCGGCTTTATCCTTGAAAGAGTAGAGTTTAGTTTGAGTTCTTCCCCCCTTTTCACCTACCCCCCTTTTCCCCTCCCCCCCTTTTCCCCTCCCTCTTCCCCCTTTTCCTCCTTCCCCCCTTTTCCTTCCTTCTTCCCCCTTTTCCTTCCTCCTTCCCCCTTCCCCCCCTTCCCCTTCCTTTTCCTTTCCCCTTCCCCCCTTTTCCTTTCCCTCTTTCCCCCATTTTCCTTTCCCTCCTTTTCCTTTCCCCTTCCCCCCTTTTCCTTGTCCCCTTCCCCCCCTTTCCGTTCCCCCCCCTTTTCTCCTTCCCCCCCCTTTTGCCCTTCCCCCCCTTTTGCCCTTCCCTCCCTTTTCCTCTCCCTCTTCCCCCCCTTTCCTCTCCTTCCCCTCCAATTCCCTTTCCCTCTCCCCCCTCTTTCCCTCCTTCCCCCGTTTTCCTTCCTCCTTCCCCCTTTTCCTTCCTCCTTCCCCCTTTTCCTTCCTCCTTCCCCCCTTTTCCTTCCTCCTTCCCCCCTTTTCCTTCCTCTTTCCCCCCTTTTCCTTCCTCCTTCCCCCCTTTTCCTTCCTCCTTCCCCCCTTTTCCTTCCTCCCCTTTTCCCCTCCCTCTTCCCCCTTTTCCCTCCCCCTTCCCCCCCTTTCCTTTCCCCTTTCCCTCCTTCCCACCCACTTTCCTCCCCCCACTTTTCTTCAAACTAATTTAACTGTAACTACATTAAATTTTAATTAATTAATTAATTCATCCCCACCCCTTTAATTAAATTCTATTTAATTAAAGAGAGGGTCAAGCCCCTGATGTGTGTGTGTGTGTGTCACACCCCCCCCCCCCAACTCCAGCACCCAGAACTTCTTACCTGACCAGAGATTCCTAACGACCCCCCCCAGCTTAAAAATAGGGGGGGGAGGGGGTTAATTAACAGGGCTGTTCATAATGCCCAGGCATTAATTAGCTTAATTAAAGCTTCTTTGGCATCACCCCCCCCTCCCCTCTCCAGCCCAACGCTCTGCGGGCCGTCACGCCGGCGGCGGTGGAGGTGCTGCTGGGGGTGCTGCGGCGGGGAGGTGGGGGGTCCCCCCTGTCCCCCAGCTTGTTGGAGGTGGCTTTACGTGGCGTGGTGGCCGTGGTCCACGTGCTGCACGGGGGCAGCCCCGGGGCTGGCCCGGTGCCCTTGCACCTGCTGCTGGATGGGTACTTCAGGGTGCTGAACTCCGACCTGCCCGTCGCGTCCCTGGAGCCGGAGGCGGCTGGTGATGTGGTGGCTCTCCGTGTCCTCATGCTGGGTAGGTGTTTAGGGGGGTGGTGGGTGGGGTTTTGGAGGGGTGGGAGAGGTGGTTTTGGGGTAGGGGGATGTGGGGTGGGTGCTGAGTTGTCTCTGCGTCGCTGCAGATGCCATCCCGGCCATGCTGAGGTGTGAGGACAGGCCGGTTCTCCAGGCGGTGTTCCTCAGCAACAACTGCTTCGAGCACATCATCCGCCTCCTCCAGAACAGCAAGGTACCTGGGTGGGTGGGGGGTGTCCTCCCTTGTGGGGCACCCTCATCTTCATCCTCATCAGGATGTCGGGGGGTAGCCGTGGGGGTGTCCCCCCTTGGTGTGGCACCTTCATCTTCATCCTCATCAGGATGCCAGGGTGGGGTGGCCGTGGGGGTGTCCCCCCTTGGTGGGGCACCCTCATGTCCCCCCTTGGTGGGGCACCTTCATCTTCATCCTCATCAAGATGCCAGGGTGGGGTGCCATGGTGGTGTCCCCCCTTGGTGGGGCACCCTCATTTTCATCCTCATCAAGATGCCAGGGTGGGGTGGCTGTGGTGGTGTCGCCCCTTGGTGTGGCACCCTCATCTTCATCCTCATCAGGATGCCAGGGTGGGGTGGCCATGGTGGTGTCCCCCCTTGGTGGGGCACCCTCATGTCCCCCCTTGGTGGGGCACCTTCATCTTCATCCTCATCAAGATGCCAGGGTGGGGTGGCCATGGGGGTGTCCCCCCTTGGTGGGGCACCCTCATCTTCATCCTCATCAGGATGCCGGGGGGGAGGTGGCCGTGGTGGTGTCCTCCCTCGGTGGGGCACCCTCATCTTCATCCTCGTCAGGATGCCAGGGTGGGGTGGCCATGGGGGTGTCCCCCCTTGGTGGGGCACCCTCATCTTCATCCTCGTCAGGATGCCAGGGTGGGGTGGCCATGGTGGTGTCCCCCCTTGGTGGGGCACCCTCGTGTCCCCCCTTGGTGGGGCACCCTCATCTTCATCCTAATCAGGATGCCAGGGTGGGGTGCCATGGTGGTGTCTTCCCTTGGTGGCACCTTCATCTTCATCCTCATCCTTTCCTTGGCTCTTGAAGGAAGGCTGGGTGGGGTGGCCATGCTGGTGTCCTCCCTTGGTGTGGCACCCTCATCTTCATCCTCATCCTTTCCTTGGCTCTTGAAGGATGCCAGGGTGGGGTGGCCGTGGGGGTGTCCTCCCTTGGTGGCCCCTCATCTTCATCCTCATCAGGATGCCAGGGTGGGGTGGCCGTGGTGGTGGCACCTTCATCTTCATCCTCATCAAGATGCCAGGGTGGGGTGGCCATGGTGGTGTCCTCCCTTGGTGGGGCACCTTCATCTTCATCCTCATCAGGATGCCGGGGGGGTGTCCGTGGTGGTGCCCCCCTTGGTGTGACACCCTCATCTTCATCCTCATCCTTTCCTGGCTCTTGAAGGATGCCAGGGCGGGGTGGCTGTGGGGGTGTCCCCTCTTGGTGTGGCACCCTCATCTTCATCTTCATCCTTTCCTTGGCTCTTGAAGGATGGCAAGGTGGTGTGGCCGTAGTGGTGTCCCCCCTTGGTGAGGCACCTTCATCTTCATCCTCATCAGGATGCCGGGGGGGGGGGGGGGTGGCCGTGGTGATGGCACCTTCTTCTTCATCCTCATCAGGATGCCAGGGTGGGGTGGCCATGGTGGTGTCCCCCCTTGGTGTGGCACCCTCATCTTCATCCTCATCAGGATGCCAGGGTGGGGTGGCCATGATGGTGTCCCCCCTTGGTGTGGCACCTTCATCTTCATCCTCATCCTTTCCTTGGCTCTTGAAGGATGCCAGGGTGGGGTGGCCACCCTGCAGGAGCATCCCTGGGCTGGGCACACCCCATAACCCCCATCCCTCTTGCCCCCACCCCATACTGGGTGCTTCTCCAACGGGGTTGATGCCCAACCCTGTGTCCCCCAGCTCTACCTCAGCAACTCCCAGGACGCGGGTGAAGCACGAAACGAGGTCCCTCCGCAGCCAACGGACGGGGATGGGCTCCAGCAGGTATCACGTGGGGCCACCCCATAACCAAACCACCCGGGGAGGTGGGTTGTGTGTCCCCCCTAAAACCCCCCCAGCTCAGCAGACCCACCACCCCCATGTCTCTGCAGGTCTCGGACGGCCGCCCCGACGCTATCGCCGTGCACGCCATCAGGGTGCTCACCGCCATCATGAGCAATTCTCCCTCAGCCAAGGTGGGCAGTGGACAAGGATGGGGTGGAAATCCCCCCCCAAAACCATCTGGTTTTCATGCTGGGGAGGTGGTTTTCCCACTGGGAGGTGTGGGAGCAGCGCCTGGGGCTCGGTGCAGGGTCCCACGTGCCCGGGTGCTTGCAGGAGGTGTTCAAGGAGCGCATCGGCTACGCCCACCTCTACGAGGTCTTGAGGAGCCAGGGCCAGCCCACCCAACGTCTGCTCCAGGAGCTCCTCAACATGGTGAGTGGCCCTGCTTCTCCTCCCTGCCAAGCAAAGCCCTCGGTGCTGGTGGTTCATGGTGGGACTCAGCCCTCACCAGTCCCACTCCTCAACCCCCCAGTTTCCCCATCAGCCTCCTGACAAGGGGTCTTGGGGCCACCTCTAGCTTGGAGGCATGCTCAGCTTTTGGGGAGGTGTGAGCCCTTTCTGGTTTGGTGGTGGTTGCTCTGGTACTGCTGGATGCCACATCCCTGGGGGTGTTCCAGGCCAGGTTGGCTGGGGCCCTGGGCGACCTTGTGTAGCTCCAGGCCTGGAGGTTGGTGGCCCTGCCTGTGGCAGGGGGTTGGAGCTCTGGGACCCTTGGGGTCCCTCCCAGCCCAGACCAGTCTATGATCCTATGATCTCCAAGATGCTTTGATGCACAAGGGGTCTCCAAAGCACCTGATACCTGGGGGTCTCCAACATGCTTGGTGCACGAGTGTTTCCAAAATGCTTGAGGCATGAGGGTCTCCAGGGCACTTGGTGCCTGGGGGTCTCTGACATGCTGAATGCATGGGGATTTCCAAAATGCTTGGTCATGGGGTTCTCCAGGGTGCTTGATGCATGGGGTGCTTTATGTACCAGGATCTCCAAGACCCTTGGTGCACAGGGTCTCTACCCACAGCCTGTGGTGACCAGGGGGAGGGTCTGTCCCTCTCCATAGGGTCAGATCTCCAAGACCCTTGATGCACAGGGTCTCTACCACCACCTTGTGGTGACCAAGGGAGGTGTCTGTCCCTCTCCATAGGGTCAGGTCTCCAAGATCCTTGACACACACGGGTCTCCAAGACCCTTGAAACACAAGGTCTCTACCACCAGAGAAGGTCTGTCCCTCTCCATAGGGTCAGGTCTCCAAGACCCTTGACTCAGACAGGTCTCCAAGAGCCTTGAAACACAAGGTCTCTACCACCAGAGAAGGTCTGCCCTTCTCCATAAGGTCAGGTCTCCAAGACCCTTGATGCACAGGGTCTCTACCACCAGCCTGTGGTGCCCAGGGGGAGGGTCTGTCCCTCTCCATAGGGCCAGGTCTACTCAAACCATCACTCATATTTCCACAGGCAGTGGAAGGTGACCACAGCTCCTTCCCGGTGCGTCACATCCGCAACGAGCAGCCCCTGCTCATCCTCCTGGCCTGGCTTCCAGCACTGGCATCCCGTGAGCTCCAGGTCTTCCTCTCAGGCCAACTGAGGCGCCTCTGCGAAGCCTCCTTGCCCAGCCGCCTCACCTGCGTCAAGGCAGGGATGGTGGGCTGCCTGCTGAGCTCCCTGGCTGCGGAGCCAGCGCTGCCCACCGCCTCCTCTGAGAACCTCCTGGAGCTTCTGAGGGCCTTGGGTGGCCTCTCCATCCGCCCTGGAGAGCTGCGGCAGCTGCTGCGGCTGCTGCGGCGCGAGCGGGGTCGGGGACCTCACCCCTACGTGGCACCCGTCATCCGGGCGCTGTCGGGGATGGCGCGGGTGGAGGGACCCCCCCGGGCTCTGCAGAGCTTCGACCTGACCCCGGGTATGGCTGGGATCATGGTCCCAGCCATCCAGAAGTGGCCTGGGGGTGCCTTCGCCTTCCACGCCTGGTTGTGCTTGAGCGAGGAGGAGCCCGAGCCACCGGTGAGGCCGAAGAGGAAGCAGCTCTACAGGTGATGGAACGCTCCTCCCATGGAAGGGAGCGTTGTGGGGGTGGGGGGGGTGTGAGGTGAGGATGAGGAAGGGCAGAACCATCGTCTTCTTCTCCCCCACCAGCTTCTTCACGGCGGGTGGGACGGGCTTCGAGGCGTTCTTCACTGCTGGGGGGGTGTTGGTGGTGGCTGTCTGCACCAAGAAGGACTACATGACGGTGGCGTTGCCAGAGTTTGCCTTCAACGACTCAGCCTGGGTGAGCTTCAGCCCTAGCCAGCCTTGTGTGGTAGGCAGGAACAGAATACCAAGCAGGATCACAACCCTGGGCTTCAGCAGGTCCAACTTTGGCCTCTCCAAGCAGTGGCTAGGGGAAATCCCATGGGACAGGGGACTAGAAGGGAAAGGGCTCCAAGAGAGTTCCTTTATATTCCATGAGCACTCCTTCCAAGCTCAAGATCAGAGCATAGTAATGGGTAGGGAATCAAGAGAGGGAGCCAGAAGACCCACGTGGTTAAACAAGGGCAAGCTCAAGTGGAAGAAGAGAGTCTATAGGTCATGGAAGGGGAGGGTATGTCTGCTTGGGAAGGATGTAAGACTGTTGTCAGGGCATGTAGGGAGCAACAACGAAGGTGAAGGCCTCCTTGGAGTTAAACCTTGCAAGGGAGGTTGCAGTGGAACCCCTTCCTTGTGAGGAGAGGCTGAGGGAGCTCTTCAGCCTGGAGGAGACTGAGGGGTGAGCTCACCGATGTCTATCAGTACGTAAAGGGTGTCAGGAGGCCAGAGCCAGGCTCTGCTCAGGGGTGGTCAGCAGTAGGACAAGGGGCAGCGGGTGCAGCTGGAGCAGAGGAGGTTCCACGTGAACGTGAGGAGAAACCTTTTCACTGTGAGGGGTGCCAGAGCCCTGGGCCAAGGCTGCCCAGAGAGGCTGTGGGGTCTGCAGACATCCCAAACCCACCCTGGACACATTCCTGTGTCACCCACTCCAGGTGATTTCCCCAGCTGGGGTTGGACTAGATGATCTCTCAAGGTCCCTTCCAACCCCTCCCTGGCAGTCATACTGTGATCCTTGTCCCCATCATGGGGAATAGGGTGACGATGAGGCCATGGGGCTGCCTGACCCCCACTCCTTGTCGTGTCCCACCCCCACCCAGCACTGCATTGATGTTGTCCACGTCGCCGGCCGCCGGCCCTTCGGCCAGAACGTCGTCAGCATCTACGCCGATGGGCACCTGCGGAAGACGGCGCAGCTCCGCTTCCCCTCCCTCCACGAGGTGAGGAACCACGTGTGTGTGTGTCCCCCTCCTTCTCCAGCCACCAAATAGACCCCTCCCCATCAACACAGGACCTCCCCATGGGGCTGGGGGCAGGGGGGGTTAGGCAATGGCTCCTTAGTGGCCAGCAGGGACAGGGAGGGGATTGTCCCTCTCTGCTCTGCCCTCGTGAGGCCCCATCTGGAGTCCTGTGTCCAGATCTGGGGCCCCCAATACAAAAAGGATGTGGAACTGTTGGAGAGGGGTCAGAGGAGCCACAAGGATGCTCAGAGGGCTGGAGCACCTGCCCTACAAAGAGAGGCTGAGGGAGCTGGGCTGGGTCAGCCTGGAGAAGAGAAGGCTGTGGGGGGAGCTCAGTGCAGCCTCCCAGTCCCTGAAGGGACCCCAGGAACAGGAGGGGAATCAGCTCTTGGGAAGGGCAGAGACTGGCAGGACAAGGGGCTGGAGTGAAGCTGGAGGAGGGAAGCGGGAGAGGAGAGACTGGGGGGAAGTTCTGTGCAGAGAGAGTGGTGAGGGGCTGGAAGGGGCTGCCCAGAGAGGGGGTGGGTGCCCCGTCCCTGGGGGTGTTCCAGGCCAGGTTGGCTGGGGCCCTGGGCACCCTTGTGTAGCTCCAGGCCTGGAGGTTGGTGGCCCTGCCTGTGGCAGGGGGTTGGAGCTCTGGGACCCTTGGGGTCCCTCCCAGCCCAGACTATTCCATGATTCTATGATTCCTTCTCCCTTCCAGTCCTTCACCTCCTGCTGCATTGGCTCCGCGGGCCACCGGACCACCACCACCACCACCACCGCCACGGCCACCAGCTCCGGCCACCCACCCACGTCCCACGGGCCAGAGCTGGTCTTCAGCCAGCGCCCCGCGCTCGGCCGCTCCCAGTCGGTCCCCGCCGCCCTCGGCCCCCACTCCTGGACCCCGACTCAGCCCCCCACTGAGGGGGTTGTGGCCACCACGGCAGCTGGCAGCCAGGACATGGAGTGGGGCAGCCCTACCTCCTTGGAGGGTCACCTGGGCTCCGTGGCTATCTTCTGCGAGGCCCTGCAGCAAGCCCAGGTCAAGGCGCTCTTCTGCACAGGTACAGACGTGGAGCACGGCTGCTGGGTGGGTTGGGGAGGTACTGGTGGCCACCAGGATCTCCCCCCACCACGCCACAGCTCACCCCAGTGCTCTTCTTCCCCCAGGGCCAAATGTCACGTCACCCTTTACACTGGACGGTGACTTGGTGGAGCTCAGCAGCAAGCTCCTGCTGTACTACACTCCCCAGGTGAGGAAAGCCAACCCCCTCCCCTGGTAGGCCTTCTGCTGTAGGTGACATCTCCAGGAGCATGGAGATGCTCCCCTGGGTGCTCTCTTCTAGGCCTGCAGGAACAACATCTGCCTGGACCTCTCTCCCAGCCACAGCTTGGATGGGAGGCTGACGGGGCACAAGGTGGTCAACTGGGACATCAAGGTATGGTCCAGCCCAGCCCATGGCATAGAGGCAGCTGGGTCCCACCTTGGGTGCAGGGACAGGGGCAGGACCCCCACGGGGTGTTGGATGGCTGTGGTGGGGTCCCCTGGTCCTTACAGGGACTCTGCTACATGATAATGGGTCCACCAAGGACCTGCTTAACCTATGGGTCCACCAAGGATCCATCTGCCATGTAGGTCCCCAGTGTCCAGGGTGGACACCACGGGTGGTCGTTGCAGGGGAAGAGGTGCCTTTTGTGGACCTGTTTTAGGTTCCTGCTGTAGGATGGGTCTGGGCACACCCCATTCTCTGCTAGGCACAGGGACTGGCTCTGCCTAGCTTGGGCTGAGCCTGTGAGGAGGCAGGATGGACCCTAGGTGCACATGCAACCTTCTCCTTGACACTGCCCTCCCCACACAACCCCCCAGTAAAGCCTTTCACCTCCCTCTGGCAGGATGTGGTCAACTGTGTGGGTGGCATGGGCGTGCTGCTGCCCCTGCTCGAACAAGTGGTGTCCAAGAAGGAGGAACCTGAGGATGAGCAGGAGACCAACAACCTGGTGGGCCCAGAGTTGACGTCGTCTAGGAACGCCCAGGGAATGCTCATCCCACTAGGCAAGTCCTCAGGTGAGGACCTTGGGGGATGCAGAGTGGGACCCATCCTGGAGGTAACCCCATGGCCATGTGGGTGCTGCCTGCACCAGGCTGGTCTGTCTCCAATGGGATCCTGGGCTCCATCAGCAGAGGGGGGGCAGCAGGGACAGGGAGGGGATTGTCCCTCTCTGCTCTGCCCTCCCCAGCTGGAGTCCTGTGTCCAGAGCTGGGGCCCAACACAAGGGAGATGTGGGGCTGTTGGAGAGGGGTCAGAGGAGCCCCGGAGATGCTCAGAGGGCTGGAGCAGCTCCCCTAGGGAGAGAGGCTGAGGGAGCTGGGCTGGGTCAGCCTGGAGAAGAGAAGGCTGTGGGGGGACCTCAGTGCAGCCTCCCCGTCCCTGAAGGGACCCCAGGAACAGGAGGGGAATCAGCTCTTGGGAAGGGCAGAGACTGGCAGGACAAGGGGCTGGAGTGAAGCTGGAGGAGGGAAGGGGGAGAGGAGAGACTGGGGGGAAGTTCTGTGCAGAGAGAGTGGTGAGGGGCTGGAAGGGGCTGCCCAGAGAGGGGGTGGGTGCCCCGTCCCTGGGGGTGTTCCAGGCCAGGTTGGCTGGGGCCCTGGGCAACCTTGTGTAGCTCCAGGCCTGGAGGTTGGTGGCCCTGCCTGTGGCAGGGGGTTGGAGCTCTGGGACCCTTGGGGTCCCTCCCAGCCCAGACCAGTCTATGTCTGTATGGTTCTATGATTCTCTACCACGGGCAGGAGAAGCCTCACCTGAGGCACCACAAGTTATGGGGTTATGGAGAAACCACTGATGACTTTTAATGTTGTTATGACCCAATTAGTCATAGACAAACGCTTCTGGGATGATGGGAGCAGCTCAGCCTGCTGTACCTCCACCTTTGTGTAGAGTCTCTGGTGTCTCGTGCTAGGGCTGGGTTCATGAAGCAACCATCTCCTGGGTAGGTGAAACAGGCTTTCTTCTGCACCCAGCTGCTTACTTCCAAGAAGCTTGGAGCTACAGAGGTTCCTGCCAGGTTAAATATGGGGAAAGAGGGGGAAAAGCTTGTGGAGAAGAGGTGATGGTGGGGTCTCCAGGATGGCCTTGGTAGGGATGGTGTTTGGGTGGGCGCACCGGGCTCACGGCTACAGGTGGGGCTGTGCCCTGTGCCTTGCAGAGAGCAGGCTGGAGAGGAACAGCGTGGCTGCCTTCCTGCTGCTGGTGAAGAACTTCATCCAGAACCACCCAGTGAACCAGGAGAGCCTGGTGCAGTGCCACGGGCCAGCCATCATCGGGGCGCTGCTGCAGAAGGTATTTGGGGGGGTGGGTCTACCCAAGGCTCCATCCCACAAGGCTGTTCCCCAAGGAAGGAAGGAAGGTCACAAGCCTCCCCTCTCACCCATGGCAGGTCTCTGGCCCGCTGCTGGACATGAGCACGCTGATGGCCTCCCAGATCCTCATGGAGCAGGTGGCCTCTGAGGGCAGCGGGCTGCTGCTGCACCTCCTCTACCAGCACCTCCTCTTCGACTTCCACATCTGGAGCAACAGCGACTTCGCCGTCCGCTTAGGTGGGACCTGGGGAGGGTGGGGAGGTGCTTCAGGGTGTTCTCCATCCTTGGTGGCTGCTCACACCTTCTCCTGGCAGGTCACATCCAGTATCTGGCCAACGTTGTCAAGGACCACAAGCAGCGCATCCGCAAGAAGTACGGGGTGCAGTACATCCTCGACTCCATCCGGACGTACTACGGGTGAGCTGCCTCCCCTCTGCCCTGGCGTGGTGGTGGGCTTCCTTCCCCAGAGCCATGGGACTGTATTCCCCCTGGAATATTCATGGGATAATCTCCCTGGTGTGGGAGCGCGGAGGAGGGTTCAGGACCTTCCCGTTCCCCAAGTTTCCATCCAGAGCAGCAGCTGGTCAGCCCCAAACTCCACTCCCAGCATCTCTCCAGTGGCCACCAAGAGCACGGTGGTTTCTGCGACCAGTTGATGCCTTCTCCTTGTCTAACCAGATGCATCTCCACGTGCTTGAGGCTCTCTGGGTCCTCACATCCCCTGGAGACCCGAATCCATGGGGGTGGACATTTCCCAGTGGGGAGGGTTGAGCAGAAGAGGTGTCCACACCAGGCTGCCACGGAGCTCCTGGTGGGATTTGGGATGGTGCTGTCAGTGGGTGACAAGCAGCAGGAGGGCGTCCACGTCTGTCCCCAGAGGGAATGCCCATGTGTGCCTGTCCATCAGCACCTCCAGGGAGAAGACCACAGCCACCGATGACATCAAGACGGTGCAGACATCCCTCTTCAGTCTGGTGAAGGACTTCTTCTGCAGGAGCTTCTCCGTGGAGGAGATGCAGAGCTTGCTGAGCTACGTGGCTGGGGCACAGGATGAGCAGCAGGTATGTCACCCAACCACCCAGGTCCCCAAAACACCTCCCCAGTGTGCCATGGGCTGGCCCATGCTTGGCAGGAGAAGCCGCTGAGGCCCTGATGGGGCACGTGGAGGTCAGTGGGCAACCAGCCCTGTATCCTGCAGGTCTGTGGGGCTCTGGAGGTGATCCACAGCCTGCTGAAGGGCTCACCTGCCCAGGAGCAGCTCTTTGCCTTCCTCTTTGAGCCGGGCCACGTGGAGGTCCTCTTCTCACTGCTGGTGCAGAAGAAGTTCTCAGATGAAGTGCGTGAGAGGGTCTTCAAGGTAAGGCAGGTCCCCAGCACCAACCTCCTGCCATCCCCAGCGGCCTTGGGCTTGGCTGCAGGTGGAATGCCACCCTCTTCTCCCTGGCCAGGTCCTCTACAAGATGCTGAAGTATGAGAAGGTCCCTGAGCGTTGCAAGAACCGCCTGAAGCTGAAGGACATCGGGTACCAGGGACTCATCGCCTGCCTTAGCGACGTGCCTGGCTCCATGCTGCTCTTCCGCTGCCTCTCAGAGCAGGTCCTGGGGGCAGGTACCATGGCCTCATCCACCCAGCCTCACACACATGCCACGGGGTCATCATCATCACCTGGTGACCTCCCGTGAGGCTCAGCCAGCCGTGGGGCTGGGGGTCTTTGCTGGCATTTGGGGATGGAAGGAGGTGTCCCACCACTCTGCTGTCTCTCCTTGTCCATAGACCCTCCCAACTACAAGGACCTGGTGGCTGTGGTTTACCTGTCCCACCGCACCGAGCTGACCGTCCGGCTCGATATCTGCCGCAAGGTGAGCAGGACCTTGGGGTACCAGGGGCTTGTGACCCAGTGGTGGCCCCAGGGCTGAGCTCCCTGGCCACCCAGCCATGCCCAGACAGAGAGGATGGTGGTAACACCTCATGCACAGGCCTGCTGGCTCATGGACCTGCCAGCACAGAGCTGCCCCACCCCCTTTTGATGGTTATGGGAGATCCAAGACCTCAAGAACATCCTTCCCCTTGGAAGGACCAACCCCCCCCCAAGGAACAGCCAAGAGCTGGGACAACATCATCATGTCTCCACCCCCACACACACACCCCATCCCGCTTCCTCTTGCAGCTCTTCCACTTGATCTACGCCCAGCAGGACATGGTGAGGCAGCTGGCAAGGCTGGCTGGCTGGCAGGACACCCTCACCAAGCTCTACGTCAAGGAGTCCTACGAGTCCCGGCAGCACAGCCTGAGCAACGCCGGCAACGGCACCTGCCTGGACTTCCTCCGGCTCTCAGACACCCCTGGCAAGGAAGGGATGAGCCCACCACCGACTGAGCTGCAGGAGCTGGATGTCTTCCTGCCTTTGGGCTATGAGGCCTCAGACCAGGAGCTCTCTGAGGGCTTCTCTGACCACTCCATCTCCCCCAGCGGCCGTACCAAGTCCTTCCACTCCTACAACTTCAAGTCTTTCGACTCCTCAGACCGGGCCAGCCGCTCCTCCTCCAACCCTGGGGATGGGACACCCTTTGATGGTGTCTACCACCCCCTCTCACCCTTCTCCACCTCACCCTTCGACCTGGGGCTGGACCTGGCCAGCACCAGCTCCATCGCCACAGCCGAAAGCGGCACCCAGACCCCTGCCAGCGGCCCCGGCACCCCCTCACCCCTGGAGAGCTTCAAGCCCTTCCCAGGGATGCGCGCACGCAAGAGCTCCAGCCTCTCCAATGTCCTGGATGAGAGCAGCTACCAGGATGCCCTACCCAGTGACAACGTTTCCAACACCAGCAACCCCCAGGTGAGTCCCAAACCATCGTACCCACCACCCTGGGCTGCAACCAGACCCCAGACCTCTCACCCTTCCTCCACCACCATCCCCCAACCCCCCCTCCCCCTTGACAGCAAACACCTGAGGAGGAGCTGTGCAACCTCCTGACCAACATCGTCTTCTCAGTGACCTGGCGTGGGGTGGAGGGCTGGGATGATGCAGCGTGGAGGGAACGTGGGCAGGTCTTCTCCGTCCTCACCAAGCTGGGGACAGCCTGTGAGCTGGTCCGGCCCCCCGATGAGATTAAGCGCAGGTGAGTCCTGCCCAAGGTCTGGAGTGAGGTGTCCATGGGGGGTACATCCCAAGGGAAGGGACCACCCTATGGAGCCACCTGCCCTTCCATAGCCTGCTGGAGATGATGCTGGAGTCGGCCTTGACGGACCTGAAGGAGTCGGGGCCGACGGCCCTGCCTGGGCTCACCCACAACGCCCTCAAGCTGCTGAGGCTGCTCCAGGACTTCTTGTTCTCTGAGGGACACAACAACCAGGCCCTGTGGAGTGAGAAGGTGGATGGGCATGAGCAGGGGCTCCCCGATCCCAAACCTGAGCACCCCAACCCTTGGTCTTAGTCCCAACCCCTAACCCTGCCCCTGCCTGCAGACCTTGACCCTTAACTTGGACAAAAACCTGTGCCTTAACCCTAAACCCTGAACCCCAACCTAGCCCTAACCTTAGCGCAGCCCTACACCCCTACTGTAAACCCCAATTCCCATATCCCAAACCCAAATACCATGGCCTACCCCTCCAGCCCCACTGAAGCCCAGCTCTATGTTCTAACCCCATGTGTTGAGATCCAACCCTGAACCCTACCCCTGAACCCTAAACCTGGGCCTAACCCCTAACCCTGATCCTAAACCCTCACCCCTAAACCAAAATTGCAACCTTAACACTGCACCCCCTGCTGTAACCCAAACCCCTAACCCCAAACCATAACCCTAAACCATAACCATACCCACCAACACTAAAGCCTAATCCTAAACCATAACCATACCCCCTAATCCTAACCCTAACCCCTAATCCTAACCCCTACCCCCAAACCATAACCCTAATTCTAACCCTAAACCCTAACCCCTAATCCTAACCCCTAACCCCAAACCATAACCCTAATTCTAACCCTAACCCTAACCCCTAATCCTAACCCCTAACCCTAAACCATAACTGCACCTCCCAATCCTAAACCTTAACCCTACATCTTGCTGCAAAGCTCAGCCCTAACCCCAAATCTCGACTCTAGCCCTAACTCCAGTCCCACCTCTCAGCCCTAACCCTACACCAAAATCCTGATGCTATGCCCTAAGACCTGGCCTAAACACAGAATTTATAAATCTGCCTCAACTCTTAAATCTTCATCCCAAAACTTCACCCTAGGTCCTTGCAATACAGCTCAGTCCTAACCCTAGACCCAACCCTAACCCTAAACCCAACCTTAACCTAACCCTTCATCCTAGATCCTGGCAATAAAGCTCAATACTAACCCTAAACCCAACCCTAAACCAACCCTGCATCCTAGATCCTTGCTGTAAAGTTCAGTCCAAACCCTAACACTAAACCCAACCCTAATCCTTAATCCTAAAGCAAACTCTAATCGTTAACCCTAAACCCAAGCCTAACCCTTCACCCTAGATCCTTGCTGTAAAGCTCAGTCCTAACCCAAGCCTAACCCTAACCCAACCCTAAGCCTTAACCCAACCCAACCCTAAACCCAACCCTAAACCCAACCCTAACCCTAGCCCTTACCACATCCCCATCCCCCAAACCCATGTCAAGCAAAGCCAAGGGTGGCTGGGTGATGGGGACAGACCTGGTGGCTTTGTCCCCACCTGGCCAAAGAGTTGGGGGGTACATGGCCAGGCAGAGGGGCTTCACTGTGCCCACCCCCCCCCCAGATCTACGAGGGGGTGAGCAGCCTGCTGGACAAGCTGGGTGTCTGGTACCACCTGGCCAACGGCACCTCTGACCTCAAGGAGATGGCCCAGACAGGTCTACGCATCCTCGTGGGCTACATCATGCTGCAGGACCCCCAGGTGGGTCCAACCCTTCCTGGGGGCTCAGGGTGACACCTCAACCCTTGGAGTGTGGGGGGTGGCAGAGCAGGTGGCCCCATCTAGATGTCCCATGGTGTCCATCCACCCCCTACAGCTGCACTCACTGGCCTATGTGAAGCTCCACAGCCTTCTGCAGACCTCCTCAGCCCCCAAAAAGGATGAGGCTTGCTACCTCCTGGGCAAGCTGGAGACCCCCCTGCGACGCTCGCTGGATGCCAAGTCGGAGACCTTCTCCTGGTTGGTGCCCATCGTCAGGACCCTCATGGACCAGTGCTATGAGACCCTGCAGCTGCAGCTCTTCCTGCCCTCCCTGCCCCCAACCAACGGCAGCCCCACCTTCTATGAGGACTTCCAGCTCTTCTGCACCACCCCAGAGTGGAGGGGCTTCATCGAGAAGCACGTGGGTGCTGTGGGGCATGGGGTGGCTGTAGATGTTGGGAGGGAAGAACAGCTTCCCAGGTGACACGTGTCACCCAGCAGGTTGGGACAACCTGCAGGGCAGGGATGCTCGTAGCCTTGGATGCTGGTTGGTGGGTGCCAAGTCACCTCCCCTCTTGTCCTGGTTGTCTGGTAGGTGCAGCCCACCATGGCCCAGTTTGAGATGGACACCTTTGCCAAGAGCCACGACCACATGTCCAACTTCTGGAACGCCTGCTACGATGCCATGATGAGCAGCTCGCAGCGGAGGGAGCAGGAGAAGGCAGCCAGCCGCAAGATGTTCCAGGTACTGCCTGCTCCTCAGCCCCTGGGACAGCACCCTGGGGATGTGCTCCTCAGCCCCTGGGACAGCACCCTGGGGATGTGCTCCTTACCCCCCAGGACATCACCCTGGGGATGTGCTCCTCACCCCCCGAAACATCACCCTGGGGATGTGCTCCTCACCCCATAGGGATGTTCTCCTCACCCCCTGGGACAGCACCCTGGGGATGTGCTCCTTATCACCCTGGGGATGTGTTCCTCATCACCCTGGGGATGTGCTCCTTGTCACCCTGGGACATCAACCTGGGGATGGGCTCCTCAGCCCCTGAGACATCACCCTGGGGATGTGCTCCTCACCCCCTGGGACATCACTCTGGGGATGTGCTCCTCACCCCCCAGGACATCACCCTGGGGATGTGCTCCTCATCACCCTGGGGATGTTCTCCTCACCCCCTGGGACATCACTCTGGGGATGTGCCCCTCATCACCCTGGGGATGTGCTCCTCACCCCGTGGGACAGCACCCTGGGGATGTTCTCCTCACCCCCTGGGACATCACTCTGGGGATGTGCTCCTCACCCCCCAGGACATCACCCTGGGGATGTGCTCCTCATCACCCTGGGGATGGGCTCCTCACCCCGTGGACTGTCACCCTGGGGATGTGCTCCTCACCCTGGGGATGTCATCATGGGGATATCCTTCTGCTTCTGGGGACATCATCCTCAGGATGTGCTCCTCACCCTGGGGACATTAATGCTGGGGATGTGCTCTTCATCCTGAGGATGTCTTCATGGGGAGATCCTCCTCATTCTGGGGACATCATCCTCAGGATGCACCCCTCACCCTGGGGACATGGTTCTGGGGACACACTCATCATCCCAGGAATTTTATCCTGGGGATGTGCTCCTCACACTGGAGACATGCTCCTCACTCAAGGACATCACCCCAAGCATCTGCTCCTCCCAAGTACCTCATCCTGGGGACCTTCTCCTTGCCTTGGGGCCGTCACACCGTGGACGTGCTCCTCAGGGATGTCCCCAAGCCCCATCCCCATTGTCCCTTCACTCTCCCACTCCTCCTGCAGGAGCTGGTGCTGGAGCCAGCAGCCAAACGTTCCAAGGCAGAGAACACCCGGCACGCCAACGTCCTGAAGCAGACCAACCACCACCACAGCACCGTGCTGAAGCAGTGGCGGTCCCTGTGCCGCCTCCTCACCTCGCCCCGCTCCGCCTGGGCTGACCGGTGAGCCCCCCCAGCCTTGGTCCCCAGGGAGGGGTGGCACAGCTGGGGGAGGTCTCTGGGGTGCCTCACCCCTGCCTACCCCCAGGAACCCACCGGAGGTTCGCTGGAAGCTGTCGAGCGCTGAGACCTACTCGAGGATGAGGATGAAGCTGGTGCCCAACCTGAATTTTGACCAACATTTGGAGGCCAGCGCCCTAAGGGACAACCTGGGTGAGGCTGGTGGGGAGTGGGGGTACCCAGGGGTGTCCCCCCTGCCCTGTGATGCTGTGGGCAAGGGGGTGTCACCGTTGGGATGCAGGTGGTGGGGTTGAGCTGGGAGGTGTCATGGATGCTGTTGGGGTTGGGGGGTAGGATGGAGAACCCACGTAGGACTTTGTTCCTCAGCCAAGGGTGGTTGAGGTTGTCTGCTGACCCCACCACCCCTCCTCTCATTTCAGGAGCTGACCACCTCCACAACCCCACCGAGTCCCTCCCACTCGCCATGGCCAAGGAGGCCAAGGTGAGCGAGCTGGAGGATGACCAGCTTGCTGAGGAGGACCTCCCAGTCCTGGACAACCAGTGAGTGACCCCATCAACCCCTTCCATGGCACCGGCCCACCCAGGCTGGGGGTGTCACCAGGGTCTCCTCACCTTCTGTGTTCACCCAGGGCTGAACCCAAGGAGCAGAACCAGCGGGAAAAGCTGGTGGTCTCTGAGGACTGTGAGCTCATCACAACAGTGGCCGTCATCCCCGGGCGCCTGGAGGTCACAACCCAGCACGTCTACTTCTACGATGGCAGCAGCGAGAAGGAGGAGACAGAGGGAGGTAACGGCCTGTGCTCCTCAGGGTGGGGTGGGGAACCCATCCCACCAGCTGCTGGGCATGTTGGGGGTGGGCTTCTCCCAGCCCCAAGGTGATGCTGGTCCTCTCCATCCTTGCCTTGGGAAGTGGGATCTGGGTGATGATGCCCATGGAGGGGTTTGTGCCCACCTATCCCCCCATCATCTTGGTGTGGATGACACCCAGCTGAGTGGTGTGGTTGACACAAGAGAAGGACAGGAACCATCCAGAGGGATCTGACAGGCTGGGAAGGTGGAACTGGGTGAACCTGATGAGGTTCAGCACTGAGAAGGATCAGGTGTTGTGCTTGGGCTGGAGGAATCCCAGACACAGACACAGCCTGGGAGAGGAGCCCCTGGAGAGCAGCCCTGCTGAGAAGGACCTGGGTGTCCTGGGGGATGAGACACTTAACATGAGGCAGCAGAGGCTCCTGCAGCTGGGAAGGGCGATGGGATCCTGGGCTCCATCAGCAGAGGGGGGGCAGCAGGGACAGGGAGGGGATTGTCCCTCTCTGCTCTGCCCTCCCCAGCTGGAGTCCTGTGTCCAGAGCTGGGGCCCAACACAAGGAAGATGTGGGGCTGTTGGAGAGGGGTCAGAGGAGCCCCGGGGATGCTCAGAGGGCTGGAGCAGCTCCCCTAGGGAGAGAGGCTGAGGGAGCTGGGCTGGGTCAGCCTGGAGAAGAGAAGGCTGTGGGGGGAACCTCAGTGCAGCCTCCCCGTCCCTGAAGGGACCCCAGGAACAGGAGGGGAATCAGCTCTTGGGAAGGGCAGAGACTGGCAGGACAAGGGGCTGGAGTGAAGCTGGAGGAGGGAAGGGGGAGAGGAGAGACTGGGGGGAAGTTCTGTGCAGAGAGAGTGGTGAGGGGCTGGAAGGGGCTGCCCAGAGAGGGGGTGGGTGCCCCGTCCCTGGGGGTGTTCCAGGCCAGGTTGGCTGGGGCCCTGGGCACCCTTGTGTAGCTCCAGGCCTGGAGGTTGGTGGCCCTGCCTGTGGCAGGGGGTTGGAGCTCTGGGACCCTTGGGGTCCCTCCCAGCCCAGCCCAGCCTGGGATTCTCTGATTCTCTGATCTGGGCAGGGATTGGCTACGACTTCAAGCGCCCCTTGTCCCACCTGCGTGAGGTCCACCTGCGCCGCTACAACCTGCGCCGCTCCGCGCTCGAGCTCTTCTTCATCGACCAGGCCAACTACTTCCTCAACTTCAGAAAAAAGGTGGGGACACCCCTTTCCTCTCCTCCCCCCTCCCCAAAAACCCACCCTTCCCAGGGCTGTGACGCTGCCCAGGATCCATCTGCTCCACGTTCTACCCGTGACCCCCCGCCCCCAGGTGAGAAACAAGGTCTACTCCTGCATCCTTGGGCTGAGGCCCCCCAACCAGATCTACTTTGGCAGCAGGTCACCCCAGGAGTTGCTGAAAGCCTCGGGGCTCACCCAGGTACTGCTCCCCCCATGCCTGACCCCACTCCATATCTCCCCTTCCCAGGGAGGGGCCTGGTCTGGGATAGGGGTGGCCATGGGTTGGAGATGACCATGAGACCAGGGATGGCTGTGGGATGGCCATGGGACCAAGGGTGGCCATGAGATGGGGGTGGCTGTGAGGTGAGGTTGGCTGTGGGACCAGGGATGGCTGTGGGATGGCCATGGGACCAAGGGTGGCCATGAGATGGGGGTGGCTGTGGGGTGAAGTTGGCTGTGGGACCAGGGATGGCTGTGGGATGGCCATGGGACCAGGGATGGCCATGAAATGGGGATGGCTGTGGGACCAGGGATGGCTGTGGGATAGCCATGGGACTAGGGATGGCCATGAAATGGAGATGGCTCTGGGACCAGGGATGGCTGTGGGACCAGGGATGGCTGTGGGATGGCTATGGGACTAGGGATGGCCATGAAATGGGGATGGCTGTGGGACCAGAGGGATGGCTGTGGGGTCAGGGATGACTGTGGGATGGCTGTGGGATAGCCATGGGACTGGGGATGGCCATGAAATGGGGATGGCTGTGGGACCAGGAATGGCTGTGAGAACAGGGATGGCTGTGGGATGGCTATGGGACCAGGGATGGCTGTGGGATGGCTATGGGACCAGGGATGGCTATGGGACAGCTATGGGACCAGGGATGGCTGTGGAACCAGGGATGGTTTGAGACCAAAGGGTGGCCTTGAGGTGGACACAGCAACGGGGTGGAGGTGTCTGCCCCATCTCCTGCCCTCCCCCAGCCCACCCCTGCCCTCTTCGCTCCAGAAATGGGTCCTGAGGGAGATCTCCAACTTCGAGTACCTGATGCAGCTGAACACCATCGCAGGGCGCACCTACAACGACCTGTCCCAGTACCCCGTGGTGAGCCCCGTGTCGCCCCCCACCCTGTCCCCACAGTGAGCCAGCCCCATGCCCCACCGCAGCCACAGCCTCACCCACCTCCTTCCCACCCCCCCACCCACCCAGTTTCCCTGGATCCTGAGGGATTACGTCTCAGAGACCCTCGACCTCACCAACCCAGCCGTGTTCCGCGACCTGTCCAAGCCCATCGGGGTGGCCAACGAGCGGCACGCCCGGGACGTGAAGGAGAAGTGAGCACCCCAAAAACAAAGGGTGGGGAGGTGAGGCAAGGTGAGTACCCTGCTGGATCCCAGAGGACCCTTCCCCACTTCTCCCCCAGGTATGAGAGCTTTGAGGACCCCACGGGCACCGTGGACAAGTTCCACTATGGGACCCACTACTCCAACGCGGCGGGTGTCATGCACTACCTGATCCGCACCGAGCCCTTCACCACCCTCCACATCCAGCTCCAGAGTGGCAGGTGGGTGACACCCACGTGTGGATCTGCCTGAGAGTCTCTCAGAGGGACCTGAGCAGGCTGGATCCATGGGCTGAGCCCAAGGGGATGAGGTTGAACCAGGCCAAGGGCAGAGTCCTGCCCATGGGACACCCCGACCCCGAGCAGCGCTACAGGCTGGGGCAGGGGGCTGGAGAGCTGCTGGGGAGAAGGAGCTGGGGGTGTTGGGGGCCTGGGACTGCCCAGGAGCCAGCAGTGTGCCCGGGGGGCCAGGAAGGCCAAGGGCATCGTGGCTTGTGTCAGAGCCAGCGTGGCCACAGGGCCAGGGCAGGGCTTGTGCCCCTGGGCTGGGCACTGGGGAGGCTGCAGCTGGAGTGCTGGGTCCAGTTGTGGGCCCCTGAGTCCCAGCAGGAGCTGGAGGTCCTGGAGCGTGTCCAGAGAAGGGCAACCAGGCTGGGGAAGGGGCTGGAGAGCAGCAAAGCTTGCGAGGAGCGGCTGAGGGAGCTGGGGGTGCTGAGCCTGGAGCAGAGGAGGCTGAGGGGAGCCCTTCTCCCCCCTGCCCTGCCCTGCCCTGCCCTGCCCTGGCAGGAGGGTGCAGAGAGGTGGGCGATGGTCTCTGCAGCCAGGGGCCAGGAGCTGGGAGGAGGGGCAATGGGCTCAAGCTGCCCCAGGGCAGGGTCAGCTCAGCTGGGAGGGCAAAGTTCTTTCCTGGCAGAGTTGTGGGGCTGTGGCACAGGCTGCCCAGGGAGGGGCTGAGTCCCCAGCCCTGGGGGTGTTTAACAGAGGGGAGATGAGGTGCTCAGGGAGATGGGTCAGCACAGGACAGGGACGGTTGGACCTGATGGGCTCAAAGGGCTTTTCCAGCCTGGAGACTCTGGGATCCTGTGAAGGGGGGAGCATGGGTGGTGGTGGGGAGAAGAAGGACACCCCAGCCCTGTGTCCCCTGACACCAGGTTTGACTGCTCGGACCGGCAGTTCCACTCGGTGCCGGCGGCGTGGCAGGCACGCATGGAGAACCCCGTGGACGTCAAGGAGCTCATCCCAGAGTTCTTCTACTTCCCCGAGTTCCTGGAGAACCAGAACGGTGAGGGACACCCATCCTCCCCCACAGGAGGGCAGCAGCCCTGGGTGCGTGGGTGGGGATGGGTGCCCATCCCCTCTTCCTCTGGCCTGTTCTGCCCCACAGGCTTTGACCTGGGCTGCCTGCAGCTCTCCAACGAGAAGGTGGGGGACGTGGTGCTGCCCCGGTGGGCACGATCCCGTGAGGACTTCATCTACCAGCACCGCAGAGCCCTGGTGAGATGAGGGAAGGGTGGAGTTCACCCCAAACCCCCTCCTCTGGTCCCTCCCAGTTAGGGTTGGGGGGTGAGGGGTGGGTGTTCCTAGCCCTCCCTTGACCCCCCATCCTCGGGCAGGAGTCAGAGTACGTCTCTGCCCACCTCCACGAGTGGATCGACCTCATTTTTGGGTACAAGCAACGCGGCCCGGCCGCTGTGGAGGCCCTCAATGTCTTCTACTACTGCACTTATGAGGGTGAGACGTGTGATGGGGAGCTGGGGGGGGTGGCACCTGCCAGGTGACACCCCCCTCACCATCCCCATCCCCATCCCCATCCCCATCCCCATCCCCATCCCCATCCCCATCCCCAGGGGCCGTGGACCTGGATGCCATCGCCGATGAGACCCAGAGGAAAGCTCTTGAGGGCATCATCAGCAACTTTGGGCAGACACCCTGCCAGCTGCTTAAGGTAGGTAGCCCTGCCCCCCCCAAAAATAGCCCCTTTTTGAGGAGGGGGGGACACAACACCCCTTCTCATGGGTCCCCTCTCCACCCCCCCAGGAGCCCCATCCTGCCCGGCTCTCAGCAGAGAACGCTGCCCGGAGGTTGGCTCGCCTCGACACCCGCTCACCCAACGTCTTTGAGAACCTGGACCAGCTCAAGTCCTTCTTTGTGGAGGTGAGGACACCCCCAGAGGGTTGAGGGAGTGGGGGTGGGGGGGCCTGGCTGGGATTTGGAGGGTGGGTGGTGGCCAGGAGGGTGCCCACAGGTTGCTGTCTCCCCGTAGGGCATCAGTGATGGGGTGGCCCTGGTGCAAGCTGTGGTCCCCAAGAACCAGGCGCACTCCTTCATCACTCAGGGATCACCCGACATCCTGGTGAGTGTGTGGGGAAACTGAGGCACGGGCTGTGCTGATGACTGTTGTGGGGGTGGGAGGTCCGAACCTTAAGAGGGTTCCAGCTGTGGGAGCTGCATCACCTCCATCTCCACCTCTGCCCAGGTCACCGTGAGTGCCAACGGCTTGTTGGGGACCCACAACTGGCTGCCCTACGACAAGAACATCTCCAACTACTTCAGCTTCACCAAAGACCCCACCGTCTCCAACGCAAAGTGAGTCAGCACTGGGGGGGGGGGGGGGGGAGGGGGAATCCCTGGAGGTCCCACCAATCCCACCCATGGCTCTGCCACCACCCTGTGTCCATCATCCTTTTCCCCCCACCACCACCCCCCCTCCCAGGACCCAGCGCTTCCTTCAAGGCCCCTTCGCCCCCGGCGCAGACCTCTGCTCCCGCACGCTGGCCGTGTCCCCTGATGGGAAGCTGCTCTTCAGTGGGGGGCACTGGGACAACAGCCTCCGCATCACCTCGCTGGCCAAAGGGAAGGTGGTTGGGCACATCACCCGGCACATAGGTAGGTCTTCTGGGGAGGATGGAGATGCCCCGTTGGGTCTGGAGAGCCGTGGCTGCTGTAGGCAGGAGGACATCTCCCATCATCTGAGGATGGTCCAGGCTCCATCTCAGGGCTGGGGGTTGGGATTAGGAGCATCTCCACCCCCCCTCAAAACACACCACGTTGCCATCTCAATGGGGTTGGGGTGTACCAAGGCCCAGCAGCTCACGGTGTCCTCCTGGGTGTCACAGATGTTGTCACCTGCCTGGCGCTCGACCTCTGCGGCATCTACCTCATTTCTGGGTCCCGGGACACCACCTGCATGGTGTGGCAGGTCCTACAGCAGGTACAGGGGTCCTACAGGGGGGGAAGAGGGAGGGGGTTGACCCTCACCCTCTGCTCCACTCATGGAGAGCTCACGGTGGATGCTGCCACCCAGGTAACTGAGGTCCCCGTGTCCCCAATGCCAGGGTGGCTTTTCCAGTGGTTTGGCTCCCAAACCTGTCCAGGTCTTGTACGGCCACGACGCTGAGGTGACGTGTGTGGCCATCAGCACCGAGCTGGACATGGCAGTCTCAGGCTCCAAGGTGAGCTTGTAGAGGGGGGGTGGGTACCACCAGCACCATCACCCCCTACATCACAGAATCACAAGGTTGGAAGACACCTTTGAAGATCATCAAGTCCAACCATCCCATCCTGAGCTAAACCAGCTCCCTGAGCACCTCATCTCCCCTCTGTTAAACACCCCCAGGGCTGGGGACTCAGCCCCTCCCTGGGCAGCCTGTGCCACAGCCCCACAACTCTGCCAGGGAAGAACTTTGCCCTCCCAGCTGAGCTGACCCTGCCCTGGGGCAGCTTGAGCCCATTGCCCCTCCTCCCAGCTCCTGGCCCCTGGCTGCAGAGACCATCGCCCACCTCTCTGCACCCTCCTGCCAGGGCAGGGCAGGGCAGGGCAGGGCAGGGGGGAGAAGGGCTCCCCTCAGCCTCCTCTGCTCCAGGCTCAGCACCCCCAGCTCCCTCAGCCGCTCCTCGCAAGCTTTGCTGCTCTCCAGCCCCTTCCCCAGCCTGGTTGCCCTTCTCTGGACACGCTCCAGGACCTCCAGCTCCTGCTGGGACTCAGGGGCCCACAACTGGACCCAGCACTCCAGCTGCAGCCTCCCCAGTGCCCAGCCCAGGGGCACAAGCCCTGCCCTGGCCCTGTGGCCACGCTGGCTCTGACACAAGCCACGATGCCCTTGGCCTTCCTGGCCCCCCGGGCACACTGCTGGCTCATACTCAGTCCGCAGCCACCCAGCATCCTCTCCTGTCCCCTAGGACGGCACCATCATCATCCACACCATCCGCCGGGGGCTCTTCATCCGCTCCCTCCGGCCCCCCGGGGACACCTCACCACCCGCCGTCCTCTCCTACTTGGCCGTCGGGCCGGAGGGGCAGGTGGTCGCCCAGACCACCATGGGTCAAGGAGCTTGCTTGAAGGTAAAGCCGGGTGTCCCCGTGTCCTCCCCGTGGGCACTGCCGGTGTGTCAGTGTCCCCCCAGCCCTCCCTGTCTGTCTGTCTGTCTGCCCCACCCCTCAGGACAGGTTCTCCCTGCACCTCTACTCGGTGAACGGGAAGCACCTCTCCTCCGTGCCCCTGGATGAGGAGGTGACAGCCATGTGCCTGACCGAGGAGTTCGTGGTGCTGGGGACCATGCAGTGTGGGCTGGAGATCCGTGACCTCCAAAAGTGAGGGGTGGCACCCGCCTCCTCCTTCTCCCACCCCCCACCAGCCCTTTTTTTGGAGGGGGTCTCAAGGTTGGGGGGTGGTTCTCATCCCATCGCTCGTCTCCTCGCAGCCTCCGGGCCGCCGTGCCCCCCGTGCCCATGAGGGTCCCTGTCCACAGCGTGTCGGTCACCAAGGAGAAGAGTCACATCTTGGTGGGGCTGGAGGATGGGAAGCTCATCGTGGTGGGGGCTGGGCAGCCTGCTGAGGTGAGCGGGGACACCCCACAATTTGGGGGGGGGGGTGTTTGGTGGGGGGAGTCATGCCTTGGTCACCGTTGGGTGGTGGTGGGCTGAGGGGCTCTGCGTGTCCTCCTTGGGCTCCAGGGATGGGGTGAGGTGGAGGTGGGGTGGAGTGGGAT